>NC_051138.1:7560448-7581171 GCF_014839805.1 Manduca sexta
CAGAATTTGTTATAAATTTGACATTTATGAGATTTGGTATATTTATTTAAGATAAGATTGATTGCAATTGTCAGTATTTAAAGTAACGAAGTTATTAGTAAGTAATTTATTTTTTAAGTAGGACTTGATAAATGAGGCCAAAAGCTAAAATTTCAAAAATGGAACAAATTACTACTTTTATAACTCTAAAGTATTGTTAGACAATAATATTTATGTTTTATGAAATTAAAGCGTAATACTTACGAAATATCATTCTTTAATGTGACATATTATACGATGATTTGTTTAAATTCCTTCAAGATTGAAGGGTCAAATTTAGAGCAAAAAGGAAAGAATTTGCTCGAATACAGCTTTCTTAGGTTTCATGAGGGATTGTGTCAAGTAAATTATTAATTCCAACATTATTGCAATTAACAAAATTCTAATTTTTGCAAAAATTAGAGACAACATTTTTGATATTGTAGGGAAAATTTTAAGAAAATAGATAAAAATAAATTTTTGTTCAAATGGGTGTTTTTCTTGCTGCCAAAATTGCCTGCATTTTATTAAGATAAGTAAAAAAAAAGTATGCCAATACATCCTTTTTTTGACTCATCGCGAATACAATGTGACATGAAATTTCATTTTCATAATTAAAGCGTTTAGAGGTGACGTATATTATTTGGCAGTGGTTTTGAATTTGAATTTAACTTCCAAGTTTATTTCAAATATGCTTTACCAGGTAACTTTTTTAAGCTCCTAACATTCTGATAACTCTTTAACTTATTTAAAAGTGTCGTTGCAGTGTAGTGTCGAACATTGTTATGCGTTAAAATAGTCTTCAATTTTAAGGGCAATAGGTACCACAATTTGTTTTAAAACGCCTATTACATATCACGTCATATATAGAAGCCCACTTTTCACAGTATGAAGGTCCCTAGACTATCCAGAAAAATGTGCCTCCAAATCATCTTAGCCATAATGATTTCTTATGTTTACGCGAATATTAGACATTGAAATTAAACAAATTTTCGGTATTAAGTAAGTTAATTTTAATTAACAAGTACTTGGGAGAAAATAAAACACTAATTACCGCGATAGAATCCGAAAATTTGTTTAATTTCATCTTAGCCATCAAACATAAGGCTCTCTTCGAACCAGGTAACATTAATTGTATCTATGTCTGTGCCATCTCAATACTTGGTCCCTTCCACCACCTTTGTTCTAATGCTAGGAGGACTCATCAGTCAAAGGAATATTCGCTAATAATCATCATTCAGGTTCGATGGGGTTAGCAACATTTACTGTGCTATTTGTTGTCAGAAGTAAACACTGTAGGCATTAGGCATATTAATGGATTCCGATGAAATCGTAAAGGCAGACTGAGATAGGTTACTTTTTACGATGGAAAATTCCAAATTGAGACTTTATTCCCATGAATGGATTTTCATGTCAAGATATGAGCGTAATTTACGCAAGAGTAAGCTAAAATCAAACCCCCTGATCCAAATTAAAGTAGCATCGAACAAGATATGACAGGTCATTATGGAGAAAACTGATGCTGAGCAGGCAATGTCAAAATTTTATCGTTTTTTAAAGTCACAAACGTGATCACGCTAAGGGGGAAGATATACTTATAAATATAATTTTTCAAAGTGACTTTGTTACCAACAGCATTTTGTCGTTTTGCAATGATTTTAAAATATATTCGAGTAATTCTTATAAGTTATTTTTGCATTTAAAAAAATATAATGAGTTGCAATACTACTAAAACCAAAAAAGCATAAGACCAAAAATATTACGTGTGATATCTTTATGACATTTAAAATCTTTATTGCAAAAAAAAAATAACAATATTAAAATATCGTTACAATACAACGCGATGCGACGGTGTCTACGATGGTATGTTCCTAATTAATCGAATTTCGTCTTTACATGAAATTGATTTAGAAAACCTATATTTTATGTATTTTCACTCATAAATAAAAGCTTCCAAAACTGGTTGAATTTAAATACAACGGAATTTTAGAGGTGACATGGATAAGATTTTAAACATGATTTACTTAGATAAATAAATTTCAATTTAAAGTTATTTTTGATTTCTCTATTAATGATTCACATTATACACATTTATGCGGGAACAAAGATTGAAATAATTAAAAGCACCGACCACTTAGATATCTAGGTAATGCTATAAAAACAGTGTATATAAATGAAGCATAAACTTAGCTTGAACTTATTAAAATTATTTAAGAAAACCATACAAATAAAAAAAACGTATATAAATCATTATAATAGTAATTTAACCCGTACATGCCTACTTCCATTACCAAATACCACCAGAGTAAAAAAATCATTAAAACGCCATATCTTATTGGGGAGTAGTCAATAAATATCGAAGGGTTTAGGGGCACATTTTATTGCTTTGTGAGCGCAAACTGGTTGAGTCGCGTCCCAGAGGAGCGATCGGTCGGCAAACATCGCAATCTGCCACCGGAGGATACGGATTGTACCCACATCGGTGGAATCTTATTTCTATTTATTGTTTGCTTTTCCTCAGTTCAGATTTTAAACAGTATCAGCTTTATTTTAGAAACAATGTGCAAATTCTCAATGAAGAGTTTATTTTTCGAAACGTGGTTGATTTATTTATTACTTTAGTCTATTTTAGATATCATTTATTGCTTGTATGAATAAACAATAATTGACATATCCAACTAATAAGGTGATAGACATGTATGAGAAATAGTTGGAGAAGATAGGAAAACAAATAGAGAAAGTTTCTATAGGGAAAGTAGAAACTTTCCCTATTTCTTTTGTGAAATAGTGCATAAATGTTAATTTATTTAGATTTTACGATATATAGCTAGTGTATTTATTAAGCATTCAGTGACTTAATATTTTATTACTCAGGATGACGAGCGTAATATAGTACGATGTAACGATTAGTAACTAAAACTTTGAGATGGTATTACTGTTTAGTGTTTATGAACAGAAATGGCACTTGAAACTAGACCTGATCATCAAGACCACGTCCACCAGAGTAAATAGTAATATGTACTTATTGTATTAAAAATACATTTGCTAATTACAAAATTACTACATATAACACGAAAAGCTGCTAAAGAAAATATTATGATCTTTAATAAAAAAATATGCTACAAATTGAACTAAATCAAGTTTCAATTCATTATCCTAATGAATCGGAATTGATTCATGTGAGATTAAAAAGCGAGCATGACACGAGAATTTAATAAACTGTCTGCTAGTTATTTTCGGTCGAGTTCACAATTTTCTGTATTAAATCGGAGCCAGGGTGGGGTTGGTTGCTACGATACCTTTGAAGAGTTAATAAGTCATAAATAGAGAGTTAGACCGAGAGAGAGCGAGCGTTTCAACTCTGTGCTGGAATGAGAGGGAGATAATCCCCAGGTAATGGCGGCGGAAGCAATCGTGTGGAAGAAGGTGCGCTTGGAGAGGTTATGAGGTGTCACCAAATGGTGACTTTTAAGCTTTTAACAGACACGATTGTACATATTTATGTGTTAATAGTTTACTATGTAAAACCTTTACAACTTGTGCCTTGAAGAATTGAGAACACTTGAAGAATTTGTTTTTTAAATATGGTCCAGTAAAATTTTGACATTATTAGTAATATTTGTTTATATTTAAGTTTTATATAAGTTAGCTATTTACAATTATGTATAATAATTTATTGGGTTTTGCTGAATGGCAAAAGGCTTTACTCCTATTAAATGGGTTCTACCATAGCTGGAACCACTGCCACTCCTCGACAGAAAAATTGATGATGTATGCTATTTATTTGTTGAAAGAAAGTAGCACCCAGGCGTTAACCACCAAAACCAGCCTAAACATAATAACGAGTGTAATGAATTCCCATACTCTAAGCTATCGGCGCTCTTAAAAGGACTTTTCGCGCAGACATTTTCCTTTGTTCGTAGTCAGGGTGTGTATTGTTTCGAGCGAGTGCCATCTACATGTACCCACACTGTAAAGTGGTAAGCGATGAAAGCCGATAAGAGCTGAGTGCGTTCTATCGGAGTGGTCGATCACCGCTAAGTGCTTGTCCGGGCTTCCCTCCTATGATGTTTAAATATCCACCTTTTAGCTTTCCAATAAATGCTATTAATCAGTGCTTTAATCACTGTTGTAAGATGTGTAATTTACGTTAATAATATGTTAACTTTACATTAATAATATGAGAAGAATAAAGTGCCCAAGTAACACTTACATATATATTCACAGATTTATTTATTATTAATCGTTGCAATCGTAATACACTAGAAACGTAGTATGCATGAAAGTATTTTTTGTTGTATATTTTTCTAGCCTATAATAATAAGAAAAGCAGATGTGTTGATAGCCTCTACTACTCTGCTCATTCACTTCGTATTTATTTGTTAACCCAATAAATAAAGGAAAATTACTTAGCTCCATTAAAAAACCCGCAAACTTAAAATTTTTATAAAATCCTGATTTAATGGTAGAAATAATGTTTTGTTTCCCAAATGTTGGATTTTGTTTGGTTTTTTCTACCAAGTTAATTAAATTATTTATCATTACTAATTACATTTATTCTTATGATTGCGAAATTTCTATAAAGTAATATTACTTATAATTTATTTTAATCGCTCAATGGGTTGCCTGGTGAGATAGTTTATTGAAGTAAAATTTGGGTTCTTTTCTTAATACCCTACAATAAAGAAATGATTTAATGAAGCAAGTTAGTTCAACTTCGTTGTACTTTTCTGCGATAAAGGCATTTTCAGTGTAAATAATATATAATAATTTCATACATTTTCCTCTTGTTCTGTTGATAATTATTTGTTTTCAGTCAGTATATTTTCATCCGCCATTCATATTCATTAGCTTTTATCTCATTTCCACAACTTTTCCAATTAGATTTTCCTGGCATCTTTTTTCGGTTTCTCGCTCCCCAGACCCACTTCTATATTTACTATTCTTCTTGTAAAGTGCGTCTTATCTCTACATCTTACATGCTCATTGCTTATTCCAAGCTAGCCGCTAGACTGCAGTTTCACAATGACTGGTGAAACTTTTAAACTTGCCCCAATATTACATCGATTCCTCACTCTGTCTATCCCCATAAATATAGCCCCCTTAATATTCACATTTCCACAGTACAGAATTGTCATTTGTCAGAATCGAGTTCGTGCAATATAGATTAATTTTCCTGCCAATTAACATCTAAATATTATCATTTTTGACTCATTTATATTGGTTTTGCGTAGGTATCATTCTTTTATGTGTAACAGTAAATATTATTTTTTACTGTTCACTGGTTTGCTATTTATATACTCATCTCAAATAATTGGAATCAATAAGGATAAAAATGAATTTAGTACATAACTTTGTATACCGTTATTCGTAAAGTATTATTTTTATATGTTTTATAAATGTACTAAATATAGAATCTATAGGGGAAAAGTGCATTTTCCGAACGAGGCACGTCAAAAAGTTGAAACGGTCTGATGGGCAAATATTCAGATCCAAACGCGATACTCAGCGACCGTAGCAATATGAATCACGACTCGGAGCTACGAAGACACCACCTTCGAGCTTCATATTTTATCGTATTTTGTATAGTACAAGTTATATTTCCCAAGCTCTGTTGAAAAATTAAAACTCAAATTGAAAATAAGTATGACATAGATTAATGTTTTTTCTAAATGATTTACTTTTTATAAATGTAGAATCGGGCAAATTTATTTGTGTACTATCTTTGTGAACATCCACGTAATTAACAAATATAGGAACGAAATGAACACAGTCCAATTTATTATAGTTATTAGTTTATATAAAATAAAATTAATCAGGCGGGTAAAAACATGAATCGATACTTCACTGAGTTATATTTCTATTGAATTGTAAAAATATTGTATCTAAGATTTAAAATCAAATTAAAATTATAATACCGTCAACAAATTATACATCATAAAGTAGGGCATTGTTACATCATAAATAATATTATTTAATTTTGTGCTATAGATATACTAAATTAATTAATCATTACATTTTGCCCCGCATCCATTCTTATTCTTACGCACTTGATAGGTAGATGAAATCCGGCACGCTCGTTGGACCGGGGAAACTTCATTTGCGAGTTCCTCTGGCCGTGAAATGAACCCGGCCCGTTATTGCGCCGATATTATATCCGTATCACCAAACGCAACGGCGCCTTTAACTTAAATGCTGATCGAGCAATTGTTTTGACTTCGCGTTTGAAAATGGAAGACTGTGGGGTTGGTGACGATTATGTTTTAATTGATTTTAGATGTGATGTGTATGTAATAGATATCAAACACGAAAACATATGTTTTATCGTATTTACTAATATGTATAATTGTTAAGAGATGTGACAAACATTCAATGTCTTATTTAAAGGATTTGCTATCACTGTACAATGATAGCTGCAATTTTAAATTTTAACATCAAAATGATGCATCAATAAATATGTTAAGGAACGCTGGACACACAAGATTTAAAATGAGAATTATAGTTTATTGACTTCACTTTTTCCAACCCCATTTCTGCTTCATGCTGGCGGATCTTTAAAAATCAATGTAGTTCTACAGATGATATTTAACATCACGTCACAATAAAAAGTTTATGTTTCAATTGATTTTAGTATTTACATTTTACCGTACGTAGGCAATTATGTTATTAAGGTTACTATTCTAATCTTTGTTGTCAAACTTACTATTCTGTACTGGGTAATTAGTAATATCAATGGGAACATATAAATGTATCTAATCTAAGTACAATCAGGAACCGCTGAATAAATTTGTAAAACATTTACTATCATGATAGATTAGATTTTTATATTTACATTTAGCTTTCCATATTTAATACATGCCAAATAGTTGGCCCTTATCGGTTATTTTATCTTAAAAAATCGCATAGTCGAACTTTTATTTAACAAATTTTCACACGGGTTTAGACACGGGGAAAACTTAGTATGATAAAAAATTAAGGTACAAGTACTGATATCTGCACGAAAGTATTTTTATTTAAGAGCTGTCGAGCTGTTTCATAGAGAAATATCCTTTATTCGCATTCCGTGCAAATTCATTTGGAAACATTGATTGTGTATTTACGAGAGGTACATATTTTTGGATCAACTGAAATTTTCTGAAAACTGGAAAACCCCGCCCCTTTACAGTACAGGCTGCGATTGGTCGAACTGTATCTACGTCTGTAAACGTAGCGACCAATGAGTAGCGGGGCTACGCGCAGACGTAGCGCTACGATCACCGCGGCGCGGGGCGCTACACGATCGACAGACGCACCGTAGGAGCTGCTACGCCAGGGATCTGAAAAAATGTAAGTATTCCTTTATATTTTAATTTGTTTTGTGTTAAATATTGTAAAACATTGTTCAAAATTGTAAGTAGTAGCTTTATAGTTATGAATTTTACATGTACTCATACATTGATATGTATAGTTACATACATATTGTAATACAGTACCTATATGTCACGAAGACTAATGGTTACGTAACCTTATGTGACTTGTTATAATGTGTAAACAGTTATCAAATTTTATTTAGTTAATTCAGATATTCAAACATTTATTCATATAAAAATTCTAAAAAATATCCCAGACGGTAATTTTCAATCTATTTTAGCCTCTAGTTCACGAAACTGTCAAGCAAATTTTCACAATTGAATATAATGTCGATACAAATCATAATATTAGTGAATTCTTCATCGTTTATAAAAATAATAAATAGGGTAAATTATTAGAATTTCTGTATATTTCGATTTTAAAAATAAACTTTTAGAAATCTAATTTGGATTATAATAAAACATTGATTTGCATTAATTAAAATCTTTTGTATGCTAATTTTAAATTCTAAGAAAAAAATACCAAAAAGGGCTTTCCTTTTTATTAATATTCAGTGCTAGTTAATTAGAAATATACACCACAAAACCCTATGAAAAGATGATGTTTTAAGCTCATTTTTAGTGAATTTATCTGTCGCGTCGTCGGTATAGTCATGCGTCATCACTCCAAAACCAGGGTATAATAATATCATAATATCTCAATTCCCGAGTCCTGATTAATAGTTTAATAATTTTGTGTATTTAAGTCATTTAAAAAAATACGCTTTGCCGTAATTTAATGTCCATAGCGCTCAGCTGAGAATCAGAAGAAAGAAAATTTGCTTCCCGTGTTTAAATATTGTGATTTTACTTTGGTTTGGATTGATCGTTGATTCAGCTTTACATTTCTAAAGGATAATTAAATAGATAAGTCACCTATGGGCGTTTGGAAATAGAAATTAAATTATATTAAACTTAATTTCACAAATATTTGAATGTAAAGAATATACTACTTTACTTATTTTTGTGGTATTTTATGACATTATGCAGTCAGCTGCTGTTCTAACAACGCGAACCTAACTTTGTATACTTCTGGCGCTATAAAGTGTGCAAGTATCACTGTGTTCTCGAGCATGATGCTTTCAGTCAGTAACGACCAACCTTAACTAATGCGAGGTACGACGGAAAATCATTGTAAGGCTATATTATCCGATTACCAAAGTAAGCGAGGCCTTCCGAAGCTTGAGGCCTTAGTTTCCCACTACGATCAACAATGTAGGCAGTTTATAAAGGTTTTTTATTTTACAGGTACCGCGTATGAGTGACGTTTAATGTGGAATATCGAGCAGCCGCAATGCAGGGGTTCCAGGCCGCTAAAGAGAAGGCGTCAGGCCTCTTCGCCAACAAACCCCTTTTATTCAAGTAAGTGGAATTTTTAAGGGAATAACATTTTACGAATTTCATCGTGATATTTTTAAATTATTATATATGTTTTAAAGGTTTTTCAGCCCTCACCGGACCGGCTAACATTATTATATTCAAATAAATTCTAGGTAATCAAAACTATTTTCAGAATATAAACAGATATTAAAATAAAATTGTTTCAGAAATTACGTTTACTCTTACAGAAATATATAATGTAGAATACAACAACGCTAATATTTAACTACTTAGGTAAGGTAGATTTTTTCGTTAGGTTTTAATTTCCCATAATATTTTAACGGCTATCATACAGTTGAGCATAGGTTTCATTACGTAGACAATACCGACGGATTGAGGAAGACGAATAAACTACGCAGACCTTTGGTAGTGATGCACACTTGGAAAACTATAGGATGTAAAGCTACTATCAGAATTTGAGAAGATAAAAAAAAAATAAAAATATTTTATCAAGATGATGACAAATAGAAGATAAACTTATTAAACATCAGAAAAATTATGTTATAAACAACATTATAAACACAGTGAAAGGGATAATATGATGACATACTTGTATATTGGCTAACAATTTACTTAAGTTAATTATGATTTAGTTTCAAATAGACATCACATTTACGTAGCTTTATTGGACTATATAATACATGTCGTATTCATGGAAGGTAGCAGATTAAAACCTTTTTGGTGCCTGCATCACGCTAGTTCCTGAACTGATTACATGGAATTATAATGACGTGATGTAGTGATTACGTTATAATTTAATAATAGTAGGAATTCGTTTCTAAGTAATAGACTTGTTTTACCGTAATCTGTCCAAGTCTTCAGACGAACTGTAGTTTGCATGCATTGCAGTTTGGAAATTGTAGCCTGGCCAGTACGGTCATTTTTATTGTGAGATAAGCTTAATATTTTTCAGTGATTACATTTTGAGCCCAATGAGTATTATGTCGTAATAATTTAACGAACATTTAAGCAAATACAAAAATGAAATTAAAAGCTGTTGTTTAACAATCTTTATAACTCGCGTCTCCAAGTTATTTTTCCTAAAATTAATTAATGTGAAGACCCGAAACCGAAAATTTTTAAATTTTATATATAGTTTAATAATTAACTCATAAGAGAAGTGCATTTCAGCGTTATGCTTACTGAATTAAGTTCTGGGTTTTTATGCTAGTTTGTGTGCAGCGAATGCTCTTACCAATAGGCGAACGACTTGTTTGTCAGTCATTTTGTTGTATATTCAAAAGCATAATGATATTATGTCAAGTTTAATTTGATGTGCTCAGTAAGAACATGACGTAAATCTGTAACTTAATTTTTATTGTGTTCTACTGGGAAACGTGCCAAGTCTGGAGACGTCAAGCTACAAATTTATTACCAGTGACATACTTACAACTAAAAGAGGTTAATGTTACATTTGTTTTGAGAGTACCGGTCTTAGCAGTTGTATAATAAATACATTTACATTACATAATTATTTAAGACGTTATTTATTGTCATACTCGGTTACTGAAGAGCAATCAAAGATTTAATAAAATTTAATGTAAATAACTCGCCTCGCCTCGGTGGCACATTGGCCTTTTCTGTCCGAAGTTGAGAATTTGTGCCCGATTTGGCGATAACCTTACTCCTTATTACATAATAGGACGAAACGCACATCGTGATAAGTGGTTGCCCTGGTACCTCTGCCTACCCTTTTGGAGATAACGGCGTGGTTAGTGGTTGTAATAAAAATTAAGTAAATAAATGAAAAGGTTAAGAAATGCGACAATGTTTGTACCTAGAAGATCATCGTTAGGCCATAGATAATATTATTATATAAATTAATAGGTATTTTTATAGCCTTCTTTGAATATTGATACAGAAAGGACCCTTTTGTGAGAAATTCTAATTATGATGTTCACAGAAAAGATAAGATACTTCAAAGAAAATAAAAATGTTTCTTGCGAAAAAGTAAAGCTTCTTCAAAACCACTACAAAATGCTTAAAAATACTTTGTGTATGTATTATCAAGAATTAATAATGAGAGCATTTTTATTTGCTGTGCTATTGTTATGATTAGTTTTTGGAAAAGGATTCGTATCTTTAATTTTGGGTTTATGGGTTTCAGTCAGTTACCAGGTTTTAAATTGTTTATTACGTATGAACTTGTGTACCTAAATTGGGAGAAAAAAATATTTTCCTGAGTGTTGATATGCCTTGTGCAAGATTTCATCAGGTTTACGATTTGCTTTGACCATCAATCAGTCATATTATTATTGTATTCAATATTATTAAATATTTTTTGGGTTTAAATGTATTCTTACTTCATTACTATGTCGTCAACCACTAAATTATTTTGAAGTTAGCAATGACGTGACGTGACATTAATCCTAGCATTAAGCTAGGATTAATGTAGGAACATGTTGATACAACGGTAATTCGGCTTAAACTTTTTACTATTGACTGACTTTAGATATACTTTACATAACTAGTTATGTACTTATGTATAATGTATACAATTATATAAAGCTGAATAGTCTCTTTGTTTGAACGCGCTAATCTCAGGAACTACCAGTTCAAATTTAAAAATTATTTAAGTGTTGGATTGCCCATTTATCGAGAAAAGCTATAGGCCATATAACATCACGCTTTGACCAATAGGCGCGGAGCATTAATAAAAGTGTTGCAAAAACGTAGCACATTAATTATTTCGTTTCAGAGCTTCCGCTGCGTTAATGGTTAAAGTTACGCAATATGTATGACAGAATTGTTCCTCGTAAAAAGTTCTAAATAATATACCATAAAAAAAGTACCCCGCCGCATCTAGCCGCCTGTCTGAATGCGATACATTCAAAAATTATATAAAGAAAATTAATCTGAAATGAAATTTTCTTGAATCTTTAATTAAATTAATAATTATTAAATTTATTTTAGTATAGAAATAGTTTGGGCATGGGAAGGATATATGTAGGCTACTTTCTATCTCTGGAACATATATGGCGGGACTTTTATCCCGAAAACCTCTATCACGCGATTGAAGCCGCAAGCGAGAGCTACATAATATAATGTGCATTGTATAACTGAACTGCCTAGACTGTCTTAAGTATGGCATCTGAATGTTAACCCTAAAAATTCCAAAATACAACAAAATGTTAAAATAAAGTACATTTAATTGTCTGACTGCGTCGGTACCATAGTTGTATTACGTGCACAGTACGACACGGCTCCGAAGTCCCGCGTTTGAATCTCGGATTGGGGAGAGAGATATTAGGCTTTTCTGCTCATGTCGGCGACGATGTCCGCCCGGAGTCAGGAATTTGGCCTCAATATTGCGATAGGCTCGCTCCTTATCACATCATAGGACAGAACACACAGGCAAAAAGTGGATGCCTTGCTGGCACCTCTGCGTAACCCATTGGGGATAAAGGTCTGATGTGTGTTTGTTTTTATTTATTTTACCTTACTAGAGCTAAGAATATAAAAGGACCGTCAAGGATAAATAATTTTTAAATATTATACCCCCCTTTGGCAAAGATTTAGTCTTATGTGAAATTAAAAACTGATAACTTATAATTAATAATTATTTAGTAAATATTGATGTTTTTACAAAATTGTACGTGATAATATATATTGTACAACGTAATTAATTATGATTATAATCAATAAAAAAATCTTTAATGGCTTTGTACGATCAAAAATAATTCGCAAGTATTTGCATTTTCCTCGAAATTATTTCCGATGAGGGCATCAAAAAGGTTTTAGCCAAATCAATTTCTCGAATATTACGTTTATGAAATTATCCTTAATAATAATTAATCGTAATCAAATATGAATAACTTCTTCGCCCGAAATAAATCTTAGAATAATACGTTTTTAATTTACCGTTCAAACCTTTCCTCACATAAGTTTAATCAAAATACATTTATTCAATTTAACAGTTCATAAAATTATCCTATTAAAAATATGAATACCAGGAATCCCCGAAACAAAAAGTAGAAGTTGACTCGACAACGCAGGGAATTGAAGCAATTTAGATGGAAACTGCGAGTCGATCGTTGATAATATTGACAGGGGATAATACGTGTTGCAATAGAAATAAAATAAGAGCGGGGATACCAAACTAGTCTAACGAGCACCGTGAAATGTAGGGTTAATACTAGATAATCATATGGCTAATATATTTAATATTGATGTATGTATGTATTTATATTGTATATATATATAATAAATCGGCAGAACCCGGTGTGCTTGAACATTGAAAGAGTAATAAAAAGACAAAGGGGTGACTAAAGGAGAATATTAGAGCACAAACCAGAGATTTTATAATTATTTTCCGTGTTTTTCTATTTGTTTGTCAGCGTATATCTTCAAAACTACTGATTTTTTTTTTATGTAATTTTCATAGGTGGGCGTAGTATAATTGGTAGCAAAATGTTGGGTTTGTTTGAAAAAAACTTGATATCGAAAAAAGTAATATTATTATACAGTATTACTACGAGAGTAGATTTATATAAGTTCACGTACAGTTGCGGGCACAGGTAATGTGTACTAATGTTAGAGAATCATGGTAGGACACGAAGTCAATATATAAATTAAAAATATATTTTCCATATTTTGAGTTGAATTCGCGTTCTGATAAGGTTTTGCAATAAATTATATCTAAGTTGTATTATATTAATTTGAAAAGGATCCGCTAGCCACAGCAAATTCTAATGCCTTTTTATTGTTACAGTAAACATATTTTTAAAGAAATAAAAAGTAATGAGCGTAATATTATTTTCTATATACGTTTTTTTAAATATTTGTAGTTATTAATAATAATAAATAAATAATAAGATTATTGCGTGGCAGCCCTGCAGTCGGCTGCTCAGCACTGATAACAAACAGACATCATCCGGATTTGTGTCGTCATGCGCACCGTCTTCTCAAATGTGCGCTCGATACGTTACCATCGGATTTGTCTACAAATTCAGCCGCTTGTCTTAAGTTTTTGTATTGTTAGGAAAATTATATATTATGTTGTGTATTTGTAATAGTTTATTTGTTCGTTTGGAAATTTGCAAATCCTTAATACATTGGATATCCTTAATAACTGCAAATCCTTGGTAAATTGTTTATTGAAGATGACCTACATTTTGTTAATAATTAGGGAAAATAAAAAAAATGTCTGAACCAAATGCCTGGCATATTAATTACTCATTTTTAAATCTCATTGTAAATTGTATTAAAAAAATATGGGACGATGGGACGAACTGTCGTAATAAATTAGAATTTATAAAAAACGTTTACCCTAATTTTGAGAAAGATATCTGAGTCATTTTGATACGTATTTGGTAATAGTTTTATTTATCAGGAAATAGATCATATTTTGATAATAATCAATGTGCACGGAAATGATCATAAAAATGTAAACTTCACGGAAATTCATTAATGTGCATTATTATAAAAGATTTTCCATAAATTTTAAAGTTTTAAATTGTAACCTATTTATATCTTATCCAAGACATATTGTTTGGACATTATGATAACATTTACAATATAAAAACATACGAATATATTCGTATAATTTATATATTCCTTTATAGCTTTTGTAGGTATTCAAATATACCAAAATAATTCCGCGTATAAAAACAAATTGATACCTGTCTACATATACCCTGTTACGAGCTACCCTTAAGGTTTAAAGCTCATAAATTGCGTAGCGAGCGCAGCGGAAGGGTAGCCAGTTCATTATTTAGTCCGTTTAAATCACTAAGTCCTTAAAAGACATTAGCAGGCTTTGTACCGTTATCGCAGTACACAAAAGAGATTTGGAATGAGCTTATAGGGGGAGTATCCTGTCACTTATTACTCATAATGTTTAGCTTAATGCAGCCGAGAACTTTATCGTTGATATGCATGACAATTAAATTAAACACGAATCCGTTTTAGCTAATTTATTGTTTTATTTTAATGCGAAGCGTTTTAAAAATGTTGATAAAATGTAATCGTCGAGCCATGAAACGAGTCCCACTCGTAGAATTAAACTTTTTATCGGACTTTATGTAGTTAATAGGAGCTATATGTATTATGTACACCAAAACCTCTTAGATGTCAAAAATATTCTAGGAATAGGTTTCTTCTATTTTTGCTTTTATGACTTCCATTTCACAACAATTATTCCTGCTAACTGATGACTTAACGTGCTCTCTATAGATTTGAGATTTTAAGTTTTTTGTTGACTTAAGGTTATAACTACATCCTATCTACGCGTCATGTTGGTTAGTCTGTACTATTAAATAAAAGTTTTCTAGTAAACAACGGCCGTGGCATAATTAAATTTATCATTATTATTTGGCCTTACTTCTAAATCATCATCAATCATCCTTATCAAATTGGTAAGGTGGCTTTAATTTTCATACGAAAATGTTATCCATCTGTAATATTTTTCGAATCAACATTATGATGCTCCGGTCCAGACGACATATTATATTTAAAGCACTCACGCTAATTGTTTCCGCCATTTGAATATTGCCGACGACAATTACTGGATTGGTCCATCGCCGCTGGTACAACGGGACCCTAAATTAATTGCTCCCTGCTCACTTTGTTTTATTTTGTTCTAAGTGATATTGAAAATGGGACTGCCGCCTTTTAATTGTTATTTTTAATGTCTTTTAAAGTAAATTTCAATGCATTGGGAAATGGATAATAGGGTTTTCTGATGTTTTTTTCTTTTAATAAAATTTTCCTGTTTAATTTTGGTGTAGCATGAAGTATGTCAAATTATAGTTATTTGCAATTTATTATACTAATTTTATGACATTAATGCTGTTAAAAGCATTACAAGGCACCACAACTACAATAGTTTTAATTTATAAACTAGCAAACTAAATTATCGAATTCACATTTTCATTTAGATTTACAAATTATACATGAATATTATAGATCTTGAACATCATTAACCCCCATGCACCGACAGTAACTTTAATTAGCTTGATAATATTTTAAATAATAAATTTATGTTGTAAGATTTCAAATGATAACATAATTAACAAACTTTATTAATATTCATTAGTATCATTGAAATTTCTCAGGTAAAGCCGCGAGCTATGTCAGTAACTAATTGGCTGTCCGTCGGCGACGGGACCACAAAAGCTACCGGTTGCTCATTAAAATTTAATCCTCAAGCCCTGAGGCAAATGTTTGACAACTAATTTGCTTGTGCAATATAACACCCAGATAGGAGCCTTCATATTACGTCATGGGTTTACAAATTCCGATATTTAATGACAGTACGATTTTAGTAAGCTGACGGATTTTTTATTGTAAAGATGAGTCGTGCATAAAATAATAAAAAAATCCGAAATTCGTTGGAAATATATCTAATGATTTATAAACTATCCCTACATACTGAAGGTTTACATTGACATTTTTACCAATACAATGTAGGCATGCGGTAAAACTTACGAGATGAATACTTTAAGTTTTTTATGCCATTATATATTTTGAAATCCTTAGGAGAGGTCTATGTTTAGCAGTTACCTTATGTGGTCGATAACGATAAAAGAATATACTTGAATGTAGCTCGTCGAGAGCTACGCGCCACTACTGCCTATAAACAGACTGGCTACCTAGAAACACACAGAAATAATCTACATGACACTAGATTGTATTCGTCATCTAGGAATATTCGATTTTAGCCTCTGAATTCCCAATCCCTATGACGACTAAATATTTACAATGATATTTGCACACTGCATATTGCATAAAAAGAAAATGGTGGTGATATTGACTCAACGGACTTGCGCTAACATCATAGGCCTATCTAAGGGGGGTTGTTTCGTCTCTGCCAGACCAAAAAATGTTTGGTGCCCACCTAAAGAATATTAGTTTATTTTTTAAAACGCCTAAAATTATCATCTGCATCTGATCAATTATCGGGGTGATAATACTGCTGCACTTAATATATCTGAAAATATATTAAATACACACGTATTATTGATTTTTTTTAAGTAGGCCAGCTTCACACTACTATATTTTATGTGCTTTATCCATACAAGTAAGATTTTGATAAGAACAACACAAATTCAATAAATTATTAGTATCGAGAGAAAATTAAGTCCATAACGACCTAAGATTCACCAAATTAGTAACCACCATTGAGGATGACCTACATAAATACTTGAATCAACGAATTTTTGGCCTAAATAGATATGCAGATATAGTGTCATCTGTTGAGATCAATAGATCCGGTGCCGCCGTGTCTGTCCGTCGGGACAGCGCGGCGCCCGCCGACGGCTCGCCGCGGCGCCGAGGGGACGCCATCTCATAAATCCCACAGTCGCAACCGTTGCCACTATGAGTTATATCCATTTTTTATTTGTTGACAGTCACTATTAATTAACTGCTTAAAATAATATTAATTGTTTTATTGATTTCGCGGAATACGCTTTGTTTTTCATAAACAAGCTGGATAAAGTTTTCGTAGAAATAAGCAATAGGGGGATTAATGGATTAGGCTTGAACGAACCTATTTCATTTTATCGACACAACTTTTCATAACTTGAAGAACTTACTTGAGTAAACGTCCTTGTTATGTTTATAGAAGATGTATATTAATACTACGTCCTTTCATTACGAGATCTAAATTGTTATAATGAGAATCCTCTTTGAGAGGACACGGATTTAATTTGGTGCGTGGACGCGGTCGCAGAGAGGGCGGTACCAACGTCGAGTTTAATCTCACTTCAAAGGATATACTGAAATTACACACTGTAAAACTACAGAGGACTAGCGATATTGTATTCAAATGAACACGCTTTGACTTCTGCGAATTAAATTTTTTAGACGTAATTAATACGGGCTTTAATTTTAATGCTAAATTGAAAATGTTTTGAGGTATCTTTTATCATGTTCTAATTTAAAAGGGTATGATTTAAATGGATATTGAATATTGTTTAACATAAAAAAAATTGATAATTAGTTTGTTTTTTCGAATAATTTGATTAATTAACGGTAAGGTCCTTAATAAATTAGAATAAATTATGAAAATTTTGCGAAATTAAAATATTCAAAGAGAAAGGTCATATCTCCAGAATCCTAAAATATGATGTATTTTATAGACTCCAAATCTATTATCTAAATTAGTTATTATAAATTTATCGAATTATCTTTTATCTCAACAATATAATCTCAACTTAGTTATTCTTATGTTTCGTGATTATTATAATTGTTAACAAAATTATAACTTTGAATATAAAACTTATTTTTGAGATCAAACCTAATAAATATTTTAAGATAACCACTTTGTGGCCATTATGGCAATAGCGAGCATGGATGTTGGCGCCGCGACGCGCGTCTCTAGACGTGGCGGGCAGACGTCGTGGCGCCCACTGATTTACTCCCTGGCGTCATAAAACGTGATGTGACGTCGTTTTACAGAGTAGACTTGAGTCTCAAACTTATTTGTGATGGTTATTGATGTACCGATTATATTTTATTACTTGTCTTCTTTCCAATGTTGTAACATTAATTGTATAATACGTTTAATAAGTTCTAAGTATATTCTATGTGTATAAATTATTAATACGTATACTATGATTGTATTTGCAAAGTTATATAAAGGTTAGATATTAGGACTTAACAAAATAATGTTTATATAAAAAAAAAAACTATTATTTCTCTGCTCCGATCTATATTACACTTACATCTAACGGTTGCTAGTTTATGTAATTTAGTGCTTAGAAATCAATTCATTTATCCATAACAAAATAAAATAAATCTCTATTCGTCCCTACTCTGCTCGCAGTCAGTCACATCGGCTATTGCTCGTTCAACCATCTCCACTAATGTTCGTCGTGTGCAAATATTTGAGTTGGCCAAGTCTTATTGATCAGGAGCAGGATCATGGCGCTCGCTCGCGCCGCTTCTGTCACGTCTCGAGTACTTGTAAGCACTGCGCGTGTGATGTCTCGCTGCACTTAGAGGGTTTGAGGGAACAAGCAAAAATGTACATGGGTGTTAAGTTGCTTGATGCTGGATACATTTTTACGCTTGTTGTAAAGATTTGAAAAGTCTGAACCTGAGAATATACCAGTTAACTTTACTAATGTGTTCTACTAATCACTGTTTTCTCACATACTTATATAAAAAAAATCCGAGAATAGACAAAACACTGATTTATAATAAACCTAAGTGACTAGCAAATCTGATTATAAAAGTGTAAATCTCAGATTGTATTCCAAGCTACACCGATAAAGTTGAGGCAGATGCCAATAATAATTCTTAAGTCGCTAATATCCTATGCTTCAAACCAGTTTTCGATAAAACGCTAATGAAAGTCTGGTGAGGGAACAAAAATAGAGGGCGAGGCCAGACTGTAGCAATACGTTTACAAATCTAGCTAACATCATATACAGATTTCCTAATTTAAATTTTATTTATCAGAGCGAACCGTTAAAATGTCATATCACTAAACAAAATACTCAACGATATTCCAGTTAACGAGTAACACAACAATGATATTATGATAATTAAGTTTTAAGTTTATTATGCGCATTTATATTGTTTTACATTGGCTGTTCAGTTGCCAATGTGGGCAGTGTTGTCGATAATACACGGAGACGTTCCGAGCTCCATTGAATTTCCGGCCGGTAACGACATTTCGGGCAAAATGCCACCGGAAATACCGTTAATGCATGTCAATTGTTGTGCCCTTAACTTTGTTAGTGAAACACTCGCGGTGTTTGATATTTTTCATCAAACTTTGTACTAGCTTGTTAGAAGCTAATGTCATCAGTGAGTTAGTTTAAAGTTATTATTGAAACCCAGGCACATTACTTTAGTAGCATAACACTGGTTTATGCTTAATAGTTAAAAAGTATTTCAGCGCTAATTAGCCTGTTTAACTCCTAGCCTGCATACTGAAGAAATAAAGTAAACCATAAAACGCATATAGATATGTAGCGCAAAATGTATTATTGGGAAATACCTAATACGTAGCACGTTTAGACTCACTCCGTCTGTCTTGATTTGTCTATTCCGTAGTCAAGCAGCAATGTCCAAGCATTGGTGTGTTCATTTAAAAGACATTGAACTATTAATTTATTAGTTGCAGGGTATTATTCGACTTATGTCTCAGCGTGACGAATGTAGCGCGGAGCTTTGCATTACGTTGCTACCCGAAATTCTAGATGGCGTTGTTTTATTTTTTGCCAGACGTAGCGGTATTTATCATTTGATTTTTTTTATAGCGACTGAGTTTCAGAGTAACAACTCAATAGCCAAATAATTTATTAATGAATAAATTGTATTTAGCCGTCAATAAATTTCCCGGATGTTGTATTTATATTACATTCCCCTCCTTTCTACTAGATTTGGTATATTTCCATTAAAAAGTCTATATTTTATACGACTAGAACATCATCAATATATTTTAAATAATTCATTTTTAAAAGTGCAATAGCTTAATTGGGTGTGGAACGGACTGCCAAGACGAATGTTCGCAGGTTCAAATCCCAAGGGCACACACCTCTGACTTTTCTAAAATCAAGTGTTTATTCTTTGTGAATTTATCGTTCGCTTTAACGGTGAAGGAAAGGATCGTGAGGAAACCTGCACATCTGAGAAGTTCTCTATAGGAATTTCGAAGGTGTGTGAAGTCTACCAATCCGCACTAGGCCAGCGTGGTGGACTAAGGCCTAATCCCTCTCAGTAGTAGAGAGGCCTGTGCTCAGCAGTGAGCAAGTGTATAATACAGGACTGATATTATTATTATTTATTATTAATTAATTTTGAAATGATTTTTAATCTATTACAACTGCACTCACTTTTCATATAAGCGCCCACACAATGCACTTTCTTCCATTTTAATTCACAAGAAGCACGCAGTTCGCGCCCGTTGCTCGCCTCCCACTGCGTGTCGCCTGTCTCATGCGGCTTCCCTACGCGTCGGTTCCTAACAAAGGGTTGCACTCG